>NC_135628.1:7352500-7360000 GCF_053574225.1 Canis aureus | reverse complement strand
TTCCTCCTTCCCTTGTTTTAAAGAAAATAAATGTTAATGTTGTAAAGGACTGACTTCAAACATTAAAAAATTTAATGAGCTAAACTAGCATTAAAATTTATGGACTTAAAAGGAAGACTGACCATTTACAGATATACCCTGAAAACTAAAACTTGGTATACATTTTCACCTGTTTGAGAAATAAGTGCTCGGTATGGAAATTATATAAGTGTATGAGGCTACAACAAGGCTTTAAATATAAAGATTAGTGTACAAATATAATTTTGAAATATATATGGGAACAATTAATTCATCAGAATCATCAGTATTATCATTTCCCTTCGAGTCATACTTGTGAATGGGGAATCATTGAATTATAAGATGCAGAATCATAATGTTGCAGTAAAATACATCTAGATAGCAACCATTCTTTCCAATTTGCTGTTGTACTACATTTAAGTGAAATGGCATGGAGATGAAATAATTTTAGTATTTTATACTATATCTGTAATGAAATTTTTATGTCTTGCTCCTTGTGTTTTAAAACTTAGGTTAATTTTGGTCCTGGAGTAAAACATAACAGAGAGTTGCTAAATTAACTAATAGCCGATTGAAGTGAAAGATAAAATTTTCGTTTGGTCTACTCTAGTGTTTCCCAGATGTTTGTCATTGTTGAAGATCTAACAGTATTCTGTTTGCTAAAGGCAGTCATGACCATTATTTTAAAAAATTACCCTGTTGAAATGTCTTTGCAACTTTGCGTGTTCGACATACTAACCTTTTTGAATGAAAATTGGAATTTTTACTAATTAAAGTTGTTGTTTTTCTCCCTGGGAAGGTAATCTTAATTTGTGAATAGCATTTTAGGCATTTTGTTTAAGCGGGTGAAGAGTAGTGGCAAATACTTTGTCAACAACTTAAATTTCATTTACTTATGATCATATCACCTGTTATAATAAAGATCATAACACTTGCTATACTAACAGATATCCTTTCCCAAATCATAGTTTAAAAGACATCCTGTTTCAGTTGTTTAAAATTAAAAAATATCCATGTGCTTGTTCAATTTTTGTTCTTACACATTCAACTATGTCCTTCATATTTGGCATTTTGATTTATTAGGCAATTTTTAGCATTAAAGACTTTTAGCAAAGCAGTAGTAGATTTCAAATGCACTGTGCATGGTGTCCGTGATGAATTAATTCCACTAGAGCACAGAATTTATCATTATTTAAATGCTAGTTTCTTTCAAAAGTTTTGTAGTACAGTCAAGTTTTCAAAATCAGAATTTAGTTGATATTTTGAGGTAATATATGTGGTTTCTTGTGGCATATGTAGGTTTTCCTCATACTGAACGCTTTCTTTTGTGAATTTGCATAGGGATATTTATGGATATTTAACACTGATAATTTAAAAATGATTAAGAATTATTTAAGAATACATGATGACTTTTTGATTTCATGCTTTTCTTTCTGTGTCATATTCAAAAATCTTTTGGGGTCAATGTACATAGTTGGTTGATAAATTAGACTCTAGAAGATACTGGACGTGAAATGTTCTTTGATGTCACTATAAATAATTTTGTTTAAGAAAAGTTCACAGGAATAGTTAAAACTTTTATATGGATTGTTATTTAGTCTCAGTTTCTCAGAAAGTCATTTTCTCCATTCATTTGCTTTAATTAAATAGGAAGATGGCCCCAAAAAAGAGATTTCATATTAAAGCACCAAGATTTTAAGATGTAGTGTCTGTTTATATGGATGGAGGAGTGTGGGGAGAGGTAGAGGTTATTTTTCCCTTCTTACCATCCTTGACATCCATAGTTTGATTGATCAATCTATCCACATCTGTCCATCCACACACATATACACTATACTTACACATACGCACCCACGGGATAGGGGTTAGAAGAGAAGGAAAGGAGAGAAGTAGAAAAGATAAGAGAGAGAGAGAGAGAGAACCTGAGAGAAAAGAAGTTGAGTAAGCATCAAGGACCAATAGTGTCCCTGGTGGTGGTTAACACAGTTAACTGTACTGGCCCAGGTCAAGTATCGAACTTTTGAACATTGTAGTGAATGCGGAATAGGATATATGCAGGTTTCTGTTATCGCTCTGGCAAATGTCTATCTCACATGTTACAGTTTTATACCAACGGAACCTCTAACTCTAAAAGGAAAAAATAAAACCAACAAGTCTAGCATTCAGTACCACCCTATCATAAAGTAAGGAGGTCTAATTGAGCTATGTCTTTATATCCTGCTATTTGTACAAATAAAAGACTACATCTTGATGCAAAATAAACACAAAAGCACTGTTGTGACTATAACAGGGAGTCATATACTAATTTATATAATAAGTGGTTGTGCACGCTTTATTCAAGATTATGGCTGCAAGAAATGGCATGAATTGCTGGGTGTGTTTAATGCTGGATTATAGCAATTTGAAACATGTCAAACACATGGCTAATGCCTCATGCTTCACTCATTCTTGCGTAAACCTGCATAGCCACCATCCATTATACCCTTGGTAACAACACAATTCTGCAAGTAAATATTGTTACACTAAGTAACCTTTCAATTCAAGTTGTTTAGGAAGAGAAAATGCAATCTCGTGCAGTCAGTTCCAGTGTCAGTTTAATGTTTCAAAAGGGAAGTGGTGTAGAGAAAAAGTATCTGTACAGTGACTTGCTTAAAAAAAAAAAAAAAGAAGAAGAAGAAGAAGAAGAAATAAAGAAAAAGGAAAGAAAGGAAAACTTAATGCGAGGGAGGAAAGTAGAACTGTATCATTGAGGGCAAGATCCGAAGAGTTATTTTCTGATGTGGTCAAAAAGTTGTGTATGACGAAAGATTTAAAGGTTTAGCTAACAGTGCAGACCAACATTACGACAGCGACTCCCAATTTCACCTTTCCCTTTAATGATCCAGAATTGATTTTCACTGATTTTTGTAAAATGTTTGTGGTAGGATTGAGAAGAATGAATAATTTAGTTCGATGTGTTTGGGATCACAAGCACATCCACTTTGAAAGAATATGCTGAATTTGTAATTATTTAAAATATACTTTAAAAGGTACACACACCTCACATTGTGCCAGACATATTTTGTCTAGTAGAAAATAGGTGTGGAGAAACCACTAGGAGGAACTCAATAAATCCTGGAAAGCATCTTCATTATCGTTGAAGATACATCTCCTTTATAGTGGACATGCTCCAAGCTGTCTTCTTTAAGTGATATGTACAGTGGAATCCTCTGATTACACAGTCGCCTTCTTTTTTCCCTATTAATGTCAGGTCAGATGCTTTTGTTTTATAGAGAAAAAAGTACTGTCCCTGTTATTGTTTTTCTTAAGTGTGATTTTACTAACTCTCAGTTGATTGAACCAAAAATGTGAATCACGGTTTATACTCTAGGGTTTCATAAAGTCAAAAATTCCACAAGGTATAATAAAATCCTCTGGATAATAGGAACTGGAAGTTATGTAGGTCTTCCTTTATAATTGTAATAAAGATTTAGACCCATGACTCTGCTTGTTGATTATGTTTAATTATTTGATGGCCTTGATTATAACACAATAATATATGCAGAATTCTTTAATTCATCCAATTAGTTCTGACATTAACTACACAAAGGTTAATATTAAATACTGCATTTGTCTGCAACATTTGAAAATATAGCTTTTTAATTTTTTTTAATTTTTTTGTGTTGCATACTCCACCCAGAGATAACAAGTATTTCAAATAAATTTGGGTGGTGAAGTAAAAACATATGCATACACATATACTCAACATCTATTGTCAGAGGTAAAATTTAAATGCAATATGTAGTAGAAGTTATATCTGTCTGTTTCTACAGTTGCAGAGGACCCAAATTATAATTTTCATATAAGTAGTAAAGGCAATCAGACCTTTTCTCTGAATATTTTAAACATTGTGCATGTAAAATTTATGCCTAATTTGAATACTTATTAGCTGCCTAATCTCAGAAAAGAGTATTAGCTTTGTTTTTTTTTTCCTATAAAATCCATCACTGTGTATCAGTTTTCATTTGTGTGATTTTTCTTTGTTAATGTTCGGTAAGGTGTTTAACAAAACCTATTTATTCATAAGCACATTTGGTTCAAAAGTTTTTTGCTGTAGTTATAGCAATTGCCTCTTTTGTGATTATGCGTTTTTTTTTTTGTTGTTGTTGCAGCCTTTTTTTTCTTTTTTATCAGAACAGCATTAAGTTGTATATGTAGTTTTTCTTATACTGACTTGCTTTGCTAGCCCAGCTACTGGTGGTCTTTTATAAATCAGCAGGTATTTCATTTTTTAATTGACTTTTTACAGTCATAGAAATAATCTAATAACTTAGGCTTTGATGAAAATACCTATTAAAGCTATTAAATTATAACCATTAGTTTTTAATAATTATATTAGCATGCAAAAAATCTATTGGATATGTTTCTGTGTTTGTATGTCTGTCTGTCTGTCTATGTGTGTGTGTCCATGATCACATTTTGTAAGAATCTGGGGAAGAGGGTTTCTCCATGACACAAAAAGATATTAAGCTTATATTTGCTCTGGAATAAATGCATTAAAATCATTCAGTGGACAAAAGTCTTAAAATATGACCAAGTTTAAAATAGTGAAATCTCCTAGTTATAAAAAATTAGATTGAGTGATCAGTTTAGCATCCTTCTTTACTTTAGGTTAAGTCACCCTGTCTGTCTAGCATAACTGTTCAAGTCACAGCGCAGCCAGGTTGTTTCTGAAATCCTGTCCGTAGAAGTAAAACAGGGAAGTACAGCTATTAGGTTATAGGATAGGATTCAGATATCTCTGAGAGCCAAAACTGATCTTTCTAAACCACAGATTCAAGATGTACTGTGAAATTCTGGTTTGTAAGAGCACATTGGTTCTTTATTTACTGCAAGGATTTCCACTGATCTTGGCAGGACATCTCCTTGCTATCCTGAAAGTACAGTATATTTATGCAGTGAAAATGATAAAACATTTATTACTGTAGAGAAGGTAATATGCATAATTTATGCTGTTTTTAGCACAATCATTAGTGATATTCTTGATAGATTTTATTTCCAGCTTTCATATCTAATACATGCCTGGAAAATTAATTTTATATATACTTTCATTTATTTGCCTATGTTAAAATTGAGTTTTAAGTCATCTTCAAGTGAACAGTTTGATTGCTGCTCATGCATAAGCTTAATTACTTCCCAGGAAGGACAGTATTAAATGTTTTAAATGTCAGAAAAATAAATGAATATGAGCTGTTTGATTAAAAAAATAGGCAATATCTGACGTGTTTGCAGCAGGAGCTTTTTCTTAAAATGCCTCCAAGGCAAAATTTTATTTAGTCACAAAAAAAAAAAAAGAAACCCATTATACTATTTATCATTGGTTGATACCATATGATTTGTAACACCCTTACAAAATTTTAATTTTGTATGATTAGCTGTGCATCATTAAACAACAGCCTTGCATAAGATGTGCTGTAAAGAACTGTCAGAATCAAGATAGTGAATATTTAAAATAAGGCTGTATAGTCATCCATGGTTGTCAAAGGTAGATAATAGGAAACATAGAACAGAGTGTGCCATCGTGCCTTCATTTAAGCTGGTTTTATAGGTAGACTTTAAAATGTGGTCGTTCATAAATGCTATCGACCATGCCATATGCATGGTATGTTACTTTGGCTGTTAAATGTAACCACACAAAAATTGCTTATAGAAACCATAATTTCAGTGATTAGTATCTGGATGAAAGCTGAATTTGTATTGCTTTTCTCGGTAAATGACTATTCAAGGCGGGTGGGTTCTTTTTTTTTTTTTTCTCCTTCCAAAGATGCTGTCTCTGTAATTGGCAGAGAGGGACATCTTGATAATGGAAGTGTGAAGGTGTAACGTGTGTTAATTGATACTTCTTAATCACTTTTAGGTATTAAGTCATGATGCAGGAATCTGCGACAGAGACAATAAGCAACAGTTCAATGAATCAAAATGGAATGAGCACTCTAAGCAGCCAATTAGATGCTGGCAGCAGAGATGGAAGATCAAGTGGTGACACCAGCTCGGAAGTAAGCACAGTAGAACTGCTGCATCTGCAACAACAGCAGGTAAGTTTTGTTTTCTTCAGTGATTCCTTAAAACAAATCGGCCTGTTTTCTTGAATGTGAAAAATGTATTCATAGCAAATTGAGCATGTTGTGTGAAGCTCAAGGATGCTGAGCATTTATGATTATTGGGAACATGATCGAAGTATCGGGAAAGATAGGATTTTCATATTCGTTACGTCATGCCAGCACCAGAGTGCCCTTTGGGTGTCAAGCTATTAGTTAAGTTCGCAGGGTGATTTTCGGAAGGATCTGTAAAGCTTTGTAACAAATATTTTATAGCTTCTAGTTCACTGTCTAACATTGTGCTGCAGAACGTGATACTTAGTTTTCCACCAGAGGGCCACATTACTTGATACTTGCTTATACAATGAATTTCTTCCAAGTCTCAGCTAAGGTGAAAAGGACCACGAGGACTTTTCATAACACAGATGCTTGCCTGTGATGGCTGCGAATGTTAGCTGTTAATTAGTTGAAATTTGCTGAGAGATTGTGAACCATCTAAACACTGATCATCTATGTGGCTTTTCTGGAAAACTCATTTCAAGGTGTTTTGAATATACATCTTTTGATCACGTTAAAGAGCACTTTTTGTTTTGTGCAAGTGGCTCACAAAATGCAGTTCTCATTTAAATCTAGAAAAGTAAACAACTGCCCCATAAAGGTACACTTTTAAGTAGTCCATTATTCTTTTTATGTGAGAGATTCCGTTTTCCCAATTTTGTTTGTCAGTGAAATATTCTTTTCAGCCAAGGAATAGCCACTCCATTCTGCACTGATTCAAGTCTGTGGAAATAGTGACAGAGAAGAGAAAGCTTTCAAAGCATATACTTATATTAGGCCAGAATGAGTATACCTGTTTGACAACAAGATTATATTTGATTTGCTTTAAAATAAAGGTCATTTCTTTAAGATTCTGGATTGCATTCAGACCAAATGTAAAAAAAAAAAGGCATTAAAATGAAAATATAACGATTATTATTGAAAAATGTTTCAAATTAAGTGATCCATCATTCACAGTTTTAAGTTAATATATGAGGAGATAGAATGCATCTCAAAAGTTAAAGCAAATGCCCACGTGACAGTAAAATTTAATAGAATCATTATTTCAAATAACAACAGTATTTAGAAAGTTATCTTAGAGTATATGTACTGAATAATGTGTTAACCTTTAGGCGTTGTTTTCAAGAACAATCTTTTAAAAGAGCTAGACATAACACTTTGAATAGGTTCCCTATTATTTTGAAAGTACGTCTCTTTTCACAGGCAGTAATCACTAGTAATCATTAGGAAGATAATTTTTATCTTGTTTTTAGATATTTTTTTAACCATCATGAGAATTCAGTGTCTACCAGAGCTCCAGGATTAGCCTATTTTACCTAAAATGAATGCAGTTTTCAGGACAGCCCTT